>NC_141990.1:169075497-169085497 GCF_049901715.1 Pseudonaja textilis
TTAGGAAATGTTGCATCCGAATATTCTGTGGATCTTCAATGTTTCCCACCCTGCAGAACATGAAAATGAGCTTAATTTTGAAATCGAGTTTCAAAAGTTTACATTGCCAATAAATTCAGGTCGACCATCCATTTTGAGATATGATAACTTCTTAGAAAAAGTTGCATCCAAATATTATATGGATTTTCAATGTTTCCCAATCTGCAGAACATGAAAATGAGAGTTCCAAAATCTGACCTCTTCAGAAATTTGCATTGCTACTAAATAGAGTTCAACCTGCCATTTAGCGCGGTGATAACTGCTCAAACTCTAACCTGAAGTGAAACATTGAGAACATAGTAAACAGGATGCAACTTTCCCTAGTTAATCTAAAATGGAAGGTTGGGTTTAGGGTTAGGTTAGGGTGAGGGTTAGGAGTTAGGGTTAGGAGTTAGGGTTGGGGTTGGTGTTGGGGTTGGGGTTGGGGTTGGGGTTAGGGTTGAGCTGCTCAATGAAACTTTTTAATGCAATGCAATGTTCTGAAGAGCTCGGATTTTGAAATTGAGCTGATTTTCATGCTGCGCGGTGGGAAACATTGAGGATCCACAGAAGTATTCCTTCCATTTTCCTAAGAAGTTATCGATCTCAAAATGGAAGGTTGAACTCAATTTAGCAGCAGTGCAAACTTCTGAAGAACTCGGAAACTCATAATCATGTTCTGAAACATTCAACATCCACATACTGTTCGGATGCAACTTTTCCTAAGAAGTTATCACATCTCAAAATGGAAGTTGGGTTAGGGTTACTGAAGAAGTTAGGGTTAGGTTAGGGTTAGGGTTAAGTTAAGGTTAGGGTTTGGGGTTAGACCTAGGGTTAGGTTAGGTTCAATGTTTCCCACCCTGCAAATGAAAATGAGCCTAATTTTGAAATCGAGTTTCCAAAGTTTACTAAGGCTAAATTGTTCGACCTTCCATTTTTGAGATGTGATAACTTCTTAGGAAAAGTTGCATCCAAACATTATGTGGATGTTCAATGTTTCCCACCCTGCAGAACATGACAATGAGCTTAATTTTGAAATTGAGTTTCAAAAGTTTACTTTGCTGCTAAATTGAGTTCGACCTTCCATTTTGAGATATGATAACTTCTTAGGAAATGTTGCATCCGAATATTCTGTGGATCTTCAATGTTTCCCACCCCGCAGAACATGAAAATGAGCTTCTGCTTTCAAAATCCGAGCTCTTCTTCAAAAGTTTGCATTGCTGCTAAATTGAGTTCGACCTTCCATTTTGAGATATGATAACTTTTAGGAAATGTTGCATCCAAACATTCTGTGGATCTTCAATGTTTCCCACCCCTGCAGAACATGAAAATGAGCTTAATTTTGAAATCGAGTTTCAAAAGTTTACATTGCTGCTAAATTGAGTTCGACCTTCCATTTTGAGATATGATAACTTCTTAGGAAATGTTGCATCTGAATATTCTGTGGATCTTCAATGTTTCCCACCCCGCAGAAAATGAACATGACCTTAATTTCAAAACCGAGCTCTTCAGAACATTGCATTGCTGCTAAGTTCAGGTCTACGTTCCATTTTGAGATTGATAACTTCTTAGGAAAAAACCTAACCTAACCCGAACCTAACCCTAACCTAACCTAACCCTAACCTAACCCTAACTCCTAACTAACCCTAACCTAACCCTAAACCTAACATTAACCCTAACCCTAACCCTAACCTAAGCTCAACCCAAACCCAACCCCAAACCTTCCAACTTAATTTTTAGGGTTAGGGATTTTTCCTAAGAAGTTATCACATCTCAAAATGGAAGGTTGGGTTTGGGTTAGGGTTAGGAGTTAGTTAGGTTAGGGTAGGTTAGGATAGGGTTAGGGTTGGGAAGTTAGGGGAATTTGAGTTAGGGTTAGGGTTAGGGTTAGGGGTTGGGGTTGAGATAGGGTTAGTGTTTGGGTTGGGGTTAGGGTTTAGGGTTAGGTTAGGGGTTAGGTTAGGGTTTAGGTTTGGGTTAGGGTTAGGTTTAGGGTTAGGGTTAGGTTAGGGGTTGGGGGTTAGGAAGTTAGGGTTAGGCTAGGTTAGGGTTAGGGTTAGGGTTAGGCTAGGCTTAGGGTTAGGTTTTTCCTATGAAGTTATCAATTTCAAAATGGAAGGTAGACCTGAACTTAGCAGCAATGCAATGTTCTGAAGAGCTCGGATTTTGAAATTAAGCTCATGTTCATGTTCTGGGGTGGGAAACATTGAAGATCCACAGAATATTCGGCTGCAACATTTCCTAAGAAGCTATCATATCTCAAAATGGAAGGTCGAACTCAATTTAGCAGCAATGCAAACTTTTGAAGAAGAGCTCGGATTTTGAAATTAAGCTCATTTTCATGTTCTGCCTGTTGGGAAACTTTGAACATCCACATTATATTGGGATGCTAGTTTTTCTTGAGTGGTTATCACCTCAAAATGGAAGGTTGAACTCAATTTAGCAGCAGTGCAAACTTCTGAAGAACTCGGATTTTGAAATTAAGCTCATAATCATGTTCTGCTGGTTGTGAAACATTGAGCATCCACATAGGGTTCGGATGCAACTTTTCCTAAGTTATCACATCTCAAAATGGAAGGTTGGGTTAGGGTTAGGGTTAGGGTGAGGGTTAGGGTTAGGGTTGGGGTTAGGGTTGGGGTTGGTGTTGGGGTTGGGGTTGGGGTTGGGGTTGGGGTTAGGGTTGAGCTTAGGGTTAGGTTATTGGTTATGTTTAGGGTTAGGGTTAGGGTTAGGGGTTAGGGTTAGGGTTAGGGTTAGGGTTAGGGGGTTAGGGTTTAGGGTTTTTCCTAAGAAGTTAATCTCAAAATTGAAGGTAGACCTGAACTTAGCAGCAATGCAATGTTCTGAAGAGCTCGGATTTTGAAATTGAGCTGATTTTCATGTTTCTGCGGGTGGGAAACATTGAAGATCCACAGAATATTCGGATGCAACATTTCCTAAGAAGTTATCGTATCTCAAAATGGAAGGTTGAACTCAATTTAGCAGCAGTGCAAAATTCTGAAGAACTCGGATTTTGAAATTAAGCTCATAATCATGTTCTGCTGGTTGTGAAACATTCAACATCCACATACTGTTCGGATGCAACTTTTCCTAAGAAGTTATCACATCTCAAAATGGAAGTTTGGGTTAGGGTTAGGGTTAGGGTTAAGGTTAGGGTTAGGGTTAGGGTTAAGGTTAGGGTTTGGGGTTAGAGTTAGGGTTAGGGTTAGGTTCAATTTTTCCCACCCTGCAGAACATGAAAATGAGCTCAATTTTGAAATCGAGTTTCAAAAGTTTACATTGCTGCTAAATTGAGTTCGACCTTCCATTTTGAGATATGATAACTTATTAGGAAATGTTGCATCCGAACATTATGTGGATGATCAATGTTTCCCACCCTACAGAACATGACAATGAGCTTAATTTTGAAATTGAGTTTCAAAAGTTTACATAGCTGCTAAATTGAGTTCGAAGTTCCATTTTGAGATATGATAACTTCTTAGGAAATGTTGCATCTGAATATTCTGTGGATCTTCAATGTTTCCCACCCCGCAGAACATGAAAATGAGCTTCGTTTCAAAATCCGAGCTCTTCTTCAAAAGTTTGCATTGCTGCTAAATTGAGTTCGACCTTCCATTTTGAGATATGATAACTTTTTAGGAAATGTTGCATCCAAACATTCTGTGGATCTTCAATGTTTCCCACCCTGCAGAACATGAAAATGAGCTTAATTTTGAAATCGAGTTTCAAAAGTTTACATTGCTGCTAAATTGAGTTCGAAGTTCCATTTTGAGATATGATAACTTCTTAGGAAATGTTGCATCTGAATATTCTGTGGATCTTCAATGTTTCCCACCCCGCAGAAAATGAACATGACCTTAATTTCAAAATCCGAGCTCTTCAGAACATTGCATTGCTGCTAAGTTCAGGTCTACCTTCCATTTTGAGATTGATAACTTCTTAGGAAAAACCTAACCTAACTAACCTAACCCTAACCTAACCCTAACCCTAACCTAACCTAACCTAACCCCTAACCCTAACCTAACCCTAACCTAACCTAACCCTAACCCCAACCCAAACCCAACCCCAAACCCAACCCCAAACCCAACCCCAACAATTTTTAAGGGTTAGAGTTTTTCCTAAGAAGTTATCACATCTCAAAATGGAAGGTTGGGTTTGGGTTAGGGTTAGGGTTAGGGTTAGGGTTAGGGTTAGGGTTAGGGTTAGGGTTAGGGTTAGGGTTAGGGGTTAGTGTTTGGGTTAGGGTTAGGGTTAGGGTTAGGGGTTAGGGTTAGGGTTAGGGTTAGGGTTAGGGTAAGGTTTGGGGGTTAGGGTTAGGGTTAGGGTTAGCGTTAGGGTTAGGGTTAGGGTTATGGTTAGGGTTTTTCGTAAGAAGTTATCAATTTCAAAATGGAAGGTAGACCTGAACTTAGCAGCAATGCAATATTCTGAAGAGCTCGGATTTTGAAATTAAGCTCATGTTCATGTTCTGCGGGGTGGGAAACATTGAAGATCCACAGAATGTTTGGCTGCAACATTTCCTAAGAAGCTATCATATCTCAAAATGGAAGGTCGAACTCAATTTAGCAGCAATGCAAACTTTTGAAGAGCTCGGATTTTGAAACGAAGCTCATTTTCATGTTCTGCCTGTTGGGAAACTTTGAACATCCACATTATATTGGGATGCTAGTTTTTCTTGAGCGGTTATCACCTCAAAATGGAAGGTTGAACACAATTTAGCAGCAGTGCAAACTTCTGAAGAACTCGGATTTTGAAATTAAGCTCATAATCATGTTCTGCTGGTTGTGAAACATTGAGCATCCACATAGGGTTCGGATGCAACTTTTCCTAAGAAGTTATCACATCTCAAAATTGAAGGTTGGGTTAGGGTTAGGGTTAGGGGTTAGGGTTAGGGTTAGGGTTAGGGTTAGGGTTAAGGTTAGGGTTTGGGGTTAGAGTTAGGGTTAGGGTTAGGGTTAGGTTCAATGTTTCCCACGCTGCAGAACATGAAAATGAGCTCAATTTTGAAATCGAGTTTCAAAAGTTTACATTGCTGCTAAATTTAGTTCGACCTTCCATTTTGAGATATGATAACTTATTAGGAAATGTTGCATCCAAACATTATGTGGATGTTCAATGTTTCCCACCATGCAGAACATGACAATGAGCTTAATTTTGAAATTGAGTTTCAAAAGTTTACATAGCTGCTAAATTGAGTTCGAAGTTCCATTTTGAGATATGATAACTTCTTAGGAAATGTTGCATCTGAATATTCTGAGGATCTTCAATGTTTCCCACCCCGCAGAACATGAAAATGAGCTTCGTTTCAAAATCCGAGCTCCTTCAAAAGTTTGCATTGCTGCTAAATTGAGTTCGACCTTCCATTTTGAGATATGATAACTTTTTAGGAAATGTTGCATCCAAACATTCTGTGGATCTGCAATGTTTCCCACCCTGCAGAACATGAAAATGAGCTTAATTTTGAAATCGAGTTTCAAAAGTTTACATTGCTGCTAAATTGAGTTCGAAGTTCCATTTTGAGATATGATAACTTCTTAGGAAATGTTGCATCTGAATATTCTGTGGATCTTCAATGTTTCCCACCCCGCAGAAAATGAACATGACCTTAATTTCAAAATCCGAGCTCTTCAGAACATTGCATTGCTGCTAAGTTCAGGTCTACCTTCCATTTTGAGATTGATAACTTCTTAGGAAAAACCCTAACCCCAAACCTCAACCCCAACCCCAAACCCAACCCCAACTTAATTTTTAAGGGTAGGGTTTTCCTAAAGTTATCACATCTCAAAATGGAAGGTTGGGCTTTGGGTTAGGGTTAGGGTTAGGGTTAGGTTTAGGGTTAGGGTTAGGGGTTAGGGTTAGGGGTTAGTGTTTGGGTTAGGGTTAGCGTTAGGGTTAGGGTTAGGTTTAGGGTTAGGGTTAGGGTTAGGGTTAGGGTTAGGGTTAGGGTAAGGGTTGGGGTTAGGGTTAGGGTTAGGGTTAGGGTTAGCGTTAGGGTTAGGGTTAGGGTTAGGGTTAGGGTTAGGGTTTTTCGTAAGAAGTTATCAATTTCAAAATGGAAGGTAGACCTGAACTTAGCAGCAATGCAATGTTCTGAAGAGCTCGGATTTTGAAATTAAGCTCATGTTCATGTTCTGCGGGGTGGGAAACATTGAAGATCCACAGAATATTTGGCTGCAACATTTCCTAAGAAGCTATCATATCTCAAAATGGAAGGTCGAACTCAATTTAGCAGCAATGCAAACTTTTGAAGAAGAGCTCGGATTTTGAAACGAAGCTCATTTTCATGTTCTGCCTGTTGGGAAACTTTGAACATCCACATTATATTGGGATGCTAGTTTTTCTTGAGCGGTTATCACCTCAAAATGGAAGGTTGAACACAATTTAGCAGCAGTGCAAAGTTCTGAAGAACTCGGATTTTGAAATTAAGCTCATAATCATGTTCTGCTGGTTGTGAAACATTGAGCATCCACATAGGGTTCGGATGCAACTTTTCCTAAGAAGTTATCACATCTCAAAATGGAAGGTTGGGTTAGGGTTAGGGTTAGGGTGAGGGTTAGGGTTAGGGTTAGGGTTAGGGTTAGGGTTGGGGTTAGGGTTGGGGTTGGTGTTGGGGTTGGGGTTGCGGTTGGGGTTGGGGTTAGGATTGAGCTTAGGGTTAGGGTTACGGTTATGTTTAGGGGTTAGGGTTAGGGGTTAGGGGTTAGGGTTAGGGTTAGGGTTAGGGTTAGGGTTAGGTTTAGGGTTTTTCCTAAGAAGTTAATCTCAAAATTGAAGGTAGACCTGAACTTAGCAGCAATGCAATGTTCTGAAGAGCTCGGATTTTGAAATTGAGCTGATTTTCATGTTCTGCGCGGTGGGAAACATTGAAGATCCACAGAATATTCGGATGCAACATTTCCTAAGAAGTTATCGTATCTCAAAATGGAAGGTTGAACTCAATTTAGCAGCAGTGCAAACTTCTGAAGAACTCGGATTTTGAAATTAAGCTCATAATCATGTTCTGCTGGTTGTGAAACATTGAGCATCCACATAGGGTTCGGATGCAACTTTTCCTAAGAAGTTATCACATCTCAAAATGGACGTTTGGGTTAGGGTTAAGGTTAGGGTTAGGGTTAGGGTTAGGGTTAGGGTTAGGGTTAGGGTTAAGGTTAGGGTTTGGGGTTAGAGTTAGGGTTAGGGTTAGGTTCAATGTTTCCCACGCTGCAGAACATGAAAATGAGCTCAATTTTGAAATCGAGTTTCAAAAGTTTACATTGCTGCTAAATTGAGTTCGACCTTCCATTTTGAGATATGATAACTTATTAGGAAATGTTGCATCCGAACATTATGTGGATGTTCAATGTTTCCCACCATGCAGAACATGACAATGAGCTTAATTTTGAAATTGTTTCAAAAGTTTACATAGCTGCTAAATTGAGTTCGAAGTTCCATTTTGAGATATGATAACTTCTTAGGAAATGTTGCATCTGAATATTCTGAGGATCTTCATTGTTTCCCACCCCGCAGAACATGAAAATGAGCTTCGTTTCAAAAATCCGAGCTCCTTCAAAAGTTTGCATTGCTGCTAAATTGAGTTCGACCTTCCATTTTGAGATATGATAACTTTTTAGGAAATGTTGCATCCAAACATTCTGTGGATCTTCAATGTTTCCCACCCTGCAGAACATGAAAATGAGCTTAATTTTGAAATCGAGTTTCAAAAGTTTACATTGCTGCTAAATTGAGTTCGAAGTTCCATTTTGAGATATGATAACTTCTTAGGAAATGTTGCATCTGAATATTCTGTGGATCTTCAATGTTTCCCACCCCGCAGAAAATGAACATGACTTTATTTCAAAATCCGAGCTCTTCAGAACATTGCATTGCTGCTAAGTTCAGGTCTACCTTCCATTTTGAGATTGTTAACTTCTTAGGAAAAACCCTAACCCGAACCCTAACCCTAACCCTAACCCTAACCCCTAACCCTAACACCAAACCCAACCCCAACCCCAAACCCAACCCCAACTTAATTTTTAAGGGTAGGGTTTTTCCTAAGAAGTTATCACATCTCAAAATGGAAGGTTGGGCTTGGGTTAGGGTTAGGGTTAGGGTTAGGTTTAGGGGTTAGGGTTAGGGTTAGGGTTAGGGGTTAGTGTTTGGGTTAGGGTTAGCGTTAGGGTTAGGGTTAGGTTTAGGGGTTAGGGTTAGGGTTAGGGTTAGGGTTAGGGTTAGGGTTAGGGTTAGGGTTAGGGTTAGGGTTAGGGTTAGGGTTAGGGTTAGGGTTAGGGTTAGGGTTAGGGTTAGGGTTAGGGTTTTTCGTAAGAAGTTATCAATTTCAAAATGGAAGGTAGACCTGAACTTAGCAGCAATGCAATGTTCTGAAGAGCTCCGATTTTGAAATTAAGCTCATGTTCATGTTCTGCGGGGTGGGAAACATTGAAGATCCACAGAATATTTGGCTGCAACATTTCCTAAGAAGCTATCATATCTCAAAATGGAAGGTCGAACTCAATTTAGCAGCAATGCAAACTTTTGAAGAAGAGCTCGGATTTTGAAACGAAGCTCATTTTCATGTTCTGCCTGTTGGGAAACTTTGAACATCCACATTATATTGGGATGCTAGTTTTTCTTGAGCGGTTATCACCTCAAAATGGAAGGTTGAACTCAATTTAGCAGCAGTGCAAACTTCTGAAGAACTCGGATTTTGAAATTAAGCTCATAATCATGTTCTGCTGGTTGTGAAACATTGAACATGCACATACTGTTCGGATGCCACTTTTCCTAAGAAGTTATCACATCTCAAAATGGAAGGTTGGGTTAGGGTTAGGGTGAGGGTTAGGGTTAGGGTTAGGGTTTAGGGGTTAGGGTTAGGCTTAGGGTTGTTAGGGGTTAGGGTTAGGGTTAGAGTTAGGGTTAGGGTTAGGGTTAGGGTTGGGGTTAGGGTTGGGGTTGGGGTTGGGGTTGGGGTTGGGGTTGGGGTTAGGGTTGAGCTTAGGGTTAGGGTTAGGGTTAGGGTTAGGGGTTAGGGTTAGGGTTTAGGGGATAGGGTTAGGGTTAGGGTTAGGGTTAGGGTTAGGTTAACCCAACCTTCCATTTTGAGATGTAATAACTTCTTAGGAAAAGTTGCATCCGAACATGATGTGGATGTTCAATGTTTCCCACCCTGCAGAACATGACAATGAGCTTAATTTTGAAATTGAGTTTCAAAAATTTACATAGCTGCTAAATTGAGTTCGACCTTCCATTTTGAGATATGATAACTTCTTAGGAAATGTTGCATCCGAATATTCTGTGGATCTTCAATGTTTCGCATCCTGCAGAACATGAAATTGAGCTCAATTTTGAAATCGAGTTTCAAAAGTTTACATTGCCAATAAATTCAGGTCGACCATCCATTTTGAGATATGATAACTTCTTAGAAAAAGTTGCATCCGAATATTATGTGGATTTTCAATATTTCCCAATCTGCAGAACATGAAAATGAGAGTTCCAAAATCTGACCTCTTCTTCAGAAATTTGCATTGCTACTAAATAGAGTTCAACCTGCCATTTAGCGGTCATAACTGCTCAAGAAAAACTAGAACCCTACTATCATGTAGGAAAAACCCTAACCCTAAACCGAACCCTAACCCTAACTCTAACCCTAACCCTAACCCTAACCCAACCCCAACTCCAACCCCAACCCTAACCCTAACCCCTAACCCTAACCCTAACCCTAACCCTAACCCTAACCCTAACCCTAACCCCAACTCTAACCCTAACCCTAACCCTAACCCCTAACTCTAACCCTAACCCTAACCCTAACCCTAACCCTAACCCTAACCCAACCTTCAATTTTGAGATATGATAACTTCTTAGGAAAAGTTGCATCCGAACAGTATGTGGATGTTATATGTTTCACAACCCGCAGAACATGATTATGAGCTTAATTTCAAAATCCGAGTTCTTCAGAAGTTTGCAATGCTGCTAAATTGAGTTCAACCTTCCATTTTGAGGTGATAAC
>NC_141990.1:169092997-169095497 GCF_049901715.1 Pseudonaja textilis
AATGTTTCCCACCCTGCAGAACATGAAAATGAGCTTAATTTTGAAATTGAGTTGCAAAAGTTTACATTGCTGCTAAATTGAGGTCGACCTTCCATTTGGAGATATGATAACTTCTTAGGAAAACTTGCATCCGAATATTATGTGGATGTTCAATGTTTCCCAACTAATGGAATGTGATAATGAGCTTAATTTCAAAATCCGAGCTCTGCAGAACATTGCACAGCTGCTAAGATCAGGTCTACCTTCCATTTTGAGATTGATAACTTCTTAGGAAAAACCCTAACCCTAAACCGAACACTAACCCTAACTCTAACCCTAACCCCAACCCCAACCCCAACCCCAACCCCAACCCCAACCCCAACCCCAACCCCAACCCTAACCCTAAACCTAACCCAACCTTCCATTTTGAGATGTAATAACTTCTTAGGAAAAGTTGCATCCGAACAAGTATGTGGATGTTCAATGTTTCCCAACCCGCAGAACATGATTATGAGCTTAATTTCAAAATCGGAGTTCTTCAGAAGTTTGCACTGCTGCTAAATTGAGTTTAACCTTCCATTTTGAGATATGATAACTTCTTAGGAAATGTTGCATCCGAATATTCTGTGGATCTTCAATGTTTCGCATCCTGCAGAAAATGAAAATGAGCTCAATTTTGAAATCGAGTTTCAAAAGTTTACATTGCTGCTAAATTGAGTTCGACCTTCCATTTTGAGATATGATAACTTCTTAGGAAATGTTGCATCCGAATATTCTGTGGATCTTCAATGTTTCCCACCCTGCAGAACATGAAAATGAGCTTAATTTTGAAATCGAGTTTCAAAAGTTTACATTGCCAATAAATTCAGGTCGACCATCCATTTTGAGATATGATAACTTCTTAGAAAAAGTTGCATCCGAATATTATGTGGATTTTCAATGTTTCCCAATCTGCAGAACATGAAAATGAGAGTTCCAAAATCTGACCTCTTCTTCAGAAATTTGCATTGCTACTAAATAGAGCTCAACCTGCCATTTAGCGGTGAAAACTGCTCAAGAAAAACTAGAACCCTACTATCATGTGCATGTTCAATGTTTCCCAACCCGCAGACCATGAAAATAAGCTTAATTTCAAAATCGGGCTCTTCTTCAAACGTTTGCATTGCTGCTAAGATCAGGTCTACCTTCCATTTTGAGATTGATAACTTCTTAGGAAAAACCCTAACCCTAAACCGAACCCTAACACTAACTCTAACCCTAACCCTAACCCCAACCCCAACCCCAACCACAACCCCAACCCCAACCCCAACCCTAACCCTAACACTAACCCTAACCCTAACCCTAACCCTAAACCTAACCCAACCTTCAATTTTGAGATGTAATAACTTCTTAGGAAAAGTTGCATCCGAACAAGTATGTGGATGTTCAATGTTTCCCAACCCGCAGAACATGATTATGAGCTTAATTTCAAAATCTGAGTTCTTCAGAAGTTTGCACTGCTGCTAAATTGAGTTTAACCTTCCATTTTGAGATACGATAACTTCTTAGGAAATGTTTCATCCGAATATTCTGTGGATCTTCAATGTTTCCCATCCTGCAGAACATGAAAATGAGCTCAATTTTGAAATCGAGTTTCAAAAGTTTACATTGCTGCTAAATTGAGTTCGACCTTCCATTTTGAGATATGATAACTTCTTAGGAAATGTTGCATCCGAATATTCTGTGGATCTTCAATGTTTCGCATCCTGCAGAACATGAAAATGAGCTCAATTTTGAAATCGAGTTTCAAAAGTTTACATTGCTGCTAAATTGAGTTCGACCTTCCATTTTGAGATATGATAACTTCTTAGAAAAAGTTGCATCCGAATATTATGTGGATTTTCAATGTTTCCCAATCTGCAGAACATGAAAATGAGAGTTCCAAAATCTGACCTCTTCTTCAGAAATTTGCATTGCTACTAAATAGAGTTCAACCTGCCATTTAGCGGTGATAACTGCTCAAGAAAAACTAGAACCCTACTATCATGTGCATGTTCAATGTTTCCCAACCCGCAGACCATGAAAATAAGCTTAATTTGAAAATCGGGCTCTTCTTCAAACGTTTGCATTGCTGCTAAGATCAGGTCTACCTTCCATTTTGAGATTGATAACTTCTTAGGAAAAACCCTAACCCTAAACCGAACCCTAACCCTAACTCTAACCCTAACCCTAACCCCAACCCCAACCCCAGCCCCCAACCCTAACCCTAACCCTAAACCTAACCCAACCTTCCATTTTGAGATGTAATAACTTCTTAGGAAAAGTTGCATCCGAACAAGTATGTGGATGTTCAATGTTTCCCAACCCGCAGAACATGATTATGAGCTTAATTTCAAAATCCGAGTTCTTCAGAAGTTTGCACTGCTGCTAAATTGAGTTTAACCTTCCATTTTGAGATATGATAACTTCTTAGGAAATGTTGCATCCGAATATTCTGTGGATCTTCAATGTTTCGCATCCTGCAGAACATGAAAATGAGCTC